>NW_020824871.1:0-35984 GCF_003285875.2 Drosophila novamexicana | reverse complement strand
AAAAAAAATTATTATAATTATAATTATCATTAAAAAAAAAAAAAAAAATTTGTAAACCTATTGTAATGCCCGACGACAATTGAGTCGACCGGCAAGACGTTTGGCCCGTAAAGCCATTCGAAATACTAGGCAGGAAAACATGTAAAATAACTTTTATAATTCCAAGAATATAAAAAAAAAATCCGATATATGTCAATAGAAACTAATGAAATAAGTAAATTTGTAAAAAATTTTGAAAATTCAGCCAAAATGGGCATTGTTGATGTAAAAACGGTAGACTCGACAGCTAATGTAATAAACAAAGTCGAAGTCGAAAACACCGACCTTAAACTAATAACAATACTTATTGTTATAATTTTATTATAATACTAGCGCATCTATTATACAAATTATATAAGTACCACAACAGATGCATTAAGAAGCGATACCAGAGCCAGGCAAACGACCTGGATAAAATTTAAAATAAAATTACTCGTAATTAGCAACAGTAATTGATCAAAAACATTATTGAGAAAACAAACTAATTAAAATATATGGCTATTTGCTCATTAAATTTATGTTTTATTGGTTATTTTATAAATCTGTCTGCGAAGTAAAATTTTATTCTTATTTCCTGTAAACATTCAAAATGATATAGACAAACCAAGAATTTAAAAAAAAAAGAAATGGAATGGAGTGAATTAGCGAGAAAAATAAATAATTTCAAAGACAAATTCGAAAAATCTTATAAGTGTGTTAATAAGAACGCACCTATAAGGGTTGAAACGCTAATTCACCACATAAACATATTAGTGCTAAACTATAATAACATAGTTCAACTCTATTTAAGTAAAGAAAATAGGCTTACAGAGCAGCACGTAAATCAATGTAAGAAAATAATCAAATCACTTGGGACTAGAATATCGAATATCAGCACTAGGCACAACATAGTAATAGATATCCCAACAGATTTAAAATTAATGGCAACCTTTGAACCAGATCAACTAGAAGAACTGAATGAGTCTAAGCCAACACTAAATAGTGACCCTGATATTGAAGCTGATAGCGACATTGAGCCACTTGAATTAACAGAACCAAACATGGCAGTAAATCAAGTGGCCTTAGACCGCGAATATGTAAGACAGGTATCGTCTACAATTCCGGAATTTGATGGCAAAAAGCTATCACTGGCCAGATTTCTAACGGCTTTAAGACTAGTCGATCGTACTAAAGGTACACAAGAAGACTTAGCCGTAGAAGTCGTAAAGTCTAAAATAATTGGCCCAATTTGTACAAAGTACAAAATGAAACATCCATTATTGGTATTATAAATAAATTAAATACCAATATCAAAGGCGAGTCAACTGACGTTATCAAAGCTAAGTTGCTTAACATAAAGCAGAAAGGCAAGTCAGCCTCGCAATATACAGCTGAAATTGACAGTTTGCGTAAGCAACTGGAAGCAGCCTATATTGACGATGGACTAGACTTTGATAACGCAGAGAAATTTTCTACTAAAGAAACAATATCTGCCAGGACAAAGAATTGCGAATACGAAAAGCTTCGTATAATATTAGAAGCAGGCAATTTCAGCAATTTCAATGATGCTATGGGTAAATATATCCAATGCAGCACTGAAATGACTGGAAGTGCCAGCACAGTATTATATCAGCGAGGCAGACGTAATAGAGGCAATGATTATCGCAATAACCAAAGAGGTAGAGGCAATGGCCGCGGTAATCATAACGCAAACTATACTAACAATAGCAATGGCAGAGGACATTATAGAGGTAATACCCGTGGTAATAACCGAGAAAGGAATAATTCCAACCGAGGTAACAACCAAAACAATAACAATGGCAACTATAATGGTAATAATAATGTTCGAGTTACACAGACTAACTCGGAAAACCAACAAAACCCTTAAGATATGCACCAAGAAATATCAAAGTACACACAGTCAATCTAAACCTCAGTATCTTCATTAACATAAATAACGAAAAAACAGGTAAAGCATTTACCCTATTGCTAGATACTGGTGCAGACATATCACTATTAAAAGAACATGTTGATACATTTGAAAACATTAATTCAAACATATCAACTCAAATATCTGGAATCGGTGAAGGTTCAGTTTTTTCCAAAGGTTTAGCATTCGTAGAATTATCTACCGGAAAATATGTCATTCCACACGACTTTCACATAGTCGGACACGATTTCCCAATACCCAGCGATGGCATTATTGGTATAGACTTCTTTAAAAAGTATAATTGCCAATTAGATTTCACACAAACATGTGATTCTCTAATACTTCGGCCAAATAATTTAAACTATCCTATAAAACTACCGATAACTCACACTTGTGATAATAATGCCACAATACTTCCAGCTCGTTCTGAAGTAGTCCGTCAAATCAATATTGTTTCGCCAGAAAACAATATTTTCATTCCAAATCAAGAAATTGATAAAGGAATATTCATTGGAAATACTATTTCCAATAATCAACAAACATTTGTCCGAATTTTAAATACAACAAATTCAATAAAAATAGTACATCTTAACGACATTAAAATAGAAAAGCTAAGTGACTATGAAACAGTCCACGAAATTAGCAAAGATCGCCAAGAAACGGTGATGAAAAAACTAAAAAAGAACTTTCCCCCATTATTTAAGACACAATTAAAAGATCTCTGCACCAAGTATACAGACATATTCGGACTCGAAACCGAATCCATAACAACCAATAATTTTTATAAACAAAAACTAAGACTAAAAGATACTGAGCCAGTGTACATTAAAAACTACAGAATTCCTCATACCCATAAAGAAGAAGTTAATAATCAAGTCGAAAAACTTATCTCGGATAATATTGTAGAACCGTCTGTATCGGAATATAACAGTCCTATACTTCTTGTCCCAAAAAAGGGATTACCGGGTTCCGATACCAAGAGATGGCGATTAGTTATAGACTATCGTCAAATTAACAAAAAACTCTTGTCTGACAAATTTCCACTCCCAAGAATAGATCATATTCTTGATCAACTAGGCAGAGCAAAATATTTTTCATGCTTAGATTTAATGTCCGGTTTTCACCAAATAGAATTAGAAGAAAATTCTAGAAATATAACGTCTTTTTCAACGAGCAATGGCTCTTATCGTTTTACACGATTACCATATGGTCTAAAAATAGCGCCTAATTCTTTTCAAAGAATGATGACCATCGCTTTTTCCGGATTAGAACCTTCACAAGCTTTCTTGTACATGGACGACTTAATCGTCATCGGTTGTTCCGAAAACCACATGATCAAAAACTTAACAAACGTTTTTGACTTGTGTAGGCGACACAACCTTAAGTTACATCCAGAAAAATGTTCATTTTTCATGCATGAAGTGACTTTTCTAGGTCATAAGTGTACTGATCAAGGTATTTTGCCAGATGACAAAAAATATGATGTCATTGAAAAATATCCAGTCCCCACGGACGCTGATAGCGCTAGAAGATTCGTTGCATTTTGCAATTATTACAGACGTTTCATAAAAAACTTTGCAGATTATTCACGTCATATAACAAGATTATGTAAAAAGACTGTAAAGTTTGAGTGGTCCGATGAATGCCAAAAAGCGTTCGAATATTTAAAAAAAGCTCTTATGAAGCCCACTTTACTAAAATACCCAGATTTTAGCAAAGAATTTTGCATCATAACAGATGCCAGTAAACTAGCCTGTGGAGCAGTTTTGACTCAAACGTATGGAGATAAACAATTGCCCGTAGCATATACTTCTCGTTCATTTACAAAAGGAGAAAGCAATAAAAGTACAACCGAACAAGAGTTGTCAGCAATCCACTGGGCAATAACCCATTTTCGACCATACATATATGGTCAACATTTCACTATTAAAACAGACCATAGACCATTGACATATCTGTTTTCAATGGTAAATCCAAGTTCAAAATTAACGAGAATGAGACTAGATTTAGAAGAGTATGAGTTCACTGTAGAATACCTTAAGGGAAAAGATAATTTTGTTGCAGATGCGTTATCAAGAATAACCATCAAAGAATTAAAAACTACTAATACAAATGTCTTGAAAGTCACTACAAGACAACAAAGTAGACAAAATAAATCCTGCGCAGGAAAAGAACAAGAAATTTTGCCAAGGCAAAATCTTGATAAAGCTTCTAAGCCCAACGTATACGACGTCATTAAAAACGACGATATGCGAAAAATAGTGACCTTGCACATAACAAATATGCTATGTATTTTAAAACATGGTAAAAAGGTTGTTGCAAGAATTGAGATTAGCGATCTTTATACTAATGGAACTATCGATTTAGGTCAATTTTTCCAAAGGCTTGAAAAAGAAGCCGGTATATTAGGAATCAGCCAACTCAAAGTGGTACCGAGCGAAAAGATCTTTGAAAACATTTCAATAGATACTTTTAAAAATTTGGGCAATATATATTTAAAAAACTTAAGAGTAGCGCTACTCAAGCCGGTAACCCAAATAACTAAAGAAACAGAAAAAGAAGCAATAATGTCTACATTCCATGATGATCCTATTCAAGGTGGCCACACAGGCATTTCAAAAACGCTAGCAAAAATAAAAAGACATTACTATTGGAAAAATATGACACGTCATATAACAAAGTACATACGTAATTGTCCGAAATGTCAAAAAGCCAAAACAACAAAGCACACTAAGACACCTATGATTATAACTGAAACACCAACAAACGCTTTCGACAGGGTAATTGTTGACACTATAGGTCCATTACCAAGATCAGAGAATGGTAACGAGTATGCAGTTACACTAATTTGTGATTTAACAAATAAAAATGCAAAAACTGTCGCTAAAGCAATATTGGAATCTTTTATTCTGAAGTACGGTCCAATGAAGACGTTCATAACGGACATGGGTACAGAATATAAGAATTCAATAATAATAATTCAATAAATACCTAAAAATAGATAATATAACATCAACAGCACACCATCACCAAACAGTTGGTACTGTTGAAAGAAGTCACAGAACGTTTAATGAGTACATACGTTCCTACATATCAGTTGACAAAACTGACTGGGACACATGGCTTCAATACTTCGTTTATTGTTACAATACAACCCCATCAATGGCACATGATTATTGTCCATATGAGCTAATTTTCAGTAAAAATTCAAATATACCAAAACATTTTAATAGCATAGATCAAATAGACCCACTTTATAATGTAGAAGACTATGCTAAGGAATCAAAATATAGACTAGAATTAGCATATAAAAGAGCAAGAATTATGATAGATAAACATAAGCAGAAAAATAAAGAACTATATGATAGGAAAACACTAGACTTAAATTTGAATATAGGAGACAAAGTACTTTTAAAAAATGAAGTAGGTCATAAATTAGAAAATAAATATCTAGGACCATATACGGTAGTAAGCATAAAAGATAAAGACAATGCTATAATAACAGATACAAAAGGTAAAGAACAAAAAGTTCATAAAAATAGACTAAAAATGTTTAACGAATAAAACATAAATTTTTTTATTAACCAAAAAAAAATATTTTATGAAACACAAATTGTTACAATGAATTTTACATTTTACACTTTTATATTTTACATTTTCAAATTTTACATTTTTATATTTTACATTTTAATATTATATATTTTTATATTTTTATAATTTGAAATTTTTACATTTTTATAAACCCTAAATAATTTTTTAAAAAAAATTCGTATTATTTTAATTATTTTTACTACATTTTACTATTTAATACACAAAAAAAAAAAAAACAATTTTGATCAATTAATAACTACACATTTATAATGTTACGTTATTTCTTTAAAAAGGGAGGTGTAGTGCGTATATGCCCGTACAGAATACCCTGTATTCAAATATAAAGTATGCAGCACTTTGTTGCATACAATAACAACAATAACGTAAACAAGCCCAGAGCCAGCTAATGTATTGGCTCGGTCTCAGATTACGCAGCGCGGTTCACTAGCCTCACTAGCTGACCGTTTATGCTTACGCTGCAGATCCCACGCTCCGTCTGAGCACATTGCATGAGCAACATATATGCTCACTAAACAGGCATATGCAAGCTATTCACTCTCCCTCTCTTTGTAGCTGTTAACCATTAACAGCATAAGAACATATATGTATCCATAGTCTAAGCACATAACATTGACTTTGAATAAAAACATTCCGTCACCAGAACCCAACCAGCACTGACGTGCCGATTACATAATATTACAATAGCTGCCATAGGAACGACAGATCGAAAATTAAGTTGTTGTATGAAGAAACATTTTGAAGATGTCTTGACCAATCTCGGCATTTATTAGTTTTACTATACTCCTCATCCAAAAAGCATAGAAACGATCGGCCGAAAATTAAGTTGTATAAAAAAAATTTTGTTTATCCAGATATCTTGACCTTACTCGGCACTTATTACTTTTGCTATACTCCTCATATATAGGCAAAACCCTATTAAGATCATATAGCTGCCATAGGAACAACCGGTCGGAAATTAAGTTGTTGTATGAAAAAACATTTGGTTTTTCAAGATATCTTGACCTTACTCGGCATTTATTACTTTTACTATACTCCTCATATATAGGCAAAATCCTATTAAGATCGGACCACTATATCATAAAGCTGCCATAGAAACGATCGGTCGTAAATTAAGTTGTATGAAAAAAAATTTTGTTTATCAAGATATCTTGACCAAACTCGGCGCTTATTACTTTTACTATACTCCTCAAATATAGGCAAAGTCCTATAAGGATCGGACCACTATATCATATAGCTGCCATAGGAACAATCGGTCGAAAATTAAGTTGTATAAAAAACATTTTGTTTATTAAGATATTTTGACCTTACTCGGCACTTATTACTTTTACTATACTCTTCATATATAGGCAAAACACTATTAAGATCATATAGCTGCCATAGGAACAACCGGTCGGAAATTAAGTTGTTGTATAAAAAAACCTGTTGTTTTTCAAGATATCTTGACCAAACTCGGCGCTTATTAGTTTTACTATACTCCTCATATATAGGCAAAATCCTATTAAGATCGGATCACTATATCATATAGCTGCCATAGAAACGATCGGTCGAAAATTTAGTTGTATGAAAAAAAATTTTGTTTATCAAGATATCTTGACCAAACTCGGCGCTTATTACTTTTACTATACTCCTTATATATAGGCATAGTCCTATAAGTATCGGATCACTATATCATATAGCTGCCATAGGAACAATCGGTCGAAAATTAAGTTGGTGTATAAAAAACATTTTGTTTATCAAGATATCTTGACCTTACTCGGCATTTATTACTTTTACTATACTCCTCATATATAGGCAAAGTCCTGTAAGGATCGGACCACTATATCATACAGGTGCCATAGGAACAATCGGTCGAAAATTAAGTTGAATAAAAAAATATTTTGTTTACGAAGATATCTTGACCAAACTGGGCATTTATTAGTCTTACTATTCTCCTAATATATATTCAAAATCCTATTTAGATCGGTCTACTATGTCATATAGATGCCATAGGAACGACCGATCGAAAATTAAGTTGTTGTATGAAGAAATATTTTGTTTTTCAAGATATCTTGACCAAACTCGGCATTTATTAGTTTTACTATACTCCTCATATATATGCAAAATCCTATTTAGATCGGACCACTATATCATATAGCTGCCATAGGAACGACCGGTCGAAAATTAAGTTATATGAAAAAATATATTTTGTTTATCAAGATATCTTGACCAAACTCGGCATTTATTAGTTTTACTATACTCCTCATATATAGGCAAAATCCTATTCAGATCGAACCACTATATCAATAGCTGCCATAGGAACGACAGATCGAAAATTAAGTTGTTGTATGAAGAAACATTTTGAAGATGTCTTGACCAATCTCGGCATTTATTAGTTTTACTATACTCCTCATCCAAAATCCTATTTAGATCGGACCACTATATCATATAGCTGGCATAGAAACGATCGGCCGAAAATTTAATTGTATAAAAAAAATTTTGTTTATCAAGATATCTTGACCTTACTCGGCACTTATTACTTTTGCTATACTCCTCATATATAGGCAAAACCCTATTAAGATCATATAGCTGCCATAGGAACAACCGGTCGGAAATTAAGTTGTTGTATGAAAAATCATTTGGTTTTACAAGATATCTTGACCTTACTCGGTATTTATTACTTTTACTATACTCCTCATATATAGGCAAAATCCTATTAAGATCGGACCACTATATCATATAGCTGCCATAGAAACGATCGGTCGTAAATTAAGTTGTATGAAAAAAAATTTTGTTTATCAAGATATCTTGACCAAACTCGGCGGTTATTAATTTTACTATACTCCTCATATATAGGCAAAGTCCTATAAGGATCGGACCACTATATCATATAGCTGGCATAGAAACGATCGGCCGAAAATTTAATTGTATAAAAAGCATTTTGTTTATTAAGATATTTTGACCTTACTCGGCACTTATTACTTTTACTATACTCTTCATATATAGGCAAAACACTATTAAGATCATATAGCTGCCATAGGAACAACCGGTCGGAAATTAAGTTGTTGTATAAAAAAACCTTTTGTTTTTCAAGATATCTTGACCAAACTCGGCGCTTATTAGTTTTACTATACTCCTCATATATAGGCAAAATCCTATTAAGATCGGATCACTATATCATATAGCTGCCATAGAAACGATCGGTCGAAAATTTAGTTGTATGAAAAAAAATTTTGTTTATCAAGATATCTTGACCAAACTCGGCGCTTATTACTTTTACTATACTCCTCATATATAGGCATAGTCCTATAAGTATCGGATCACTATATCATATAGCTGCTATAGGAACAATCGGTCGAAAATTAAGTTGGTGTATAAAAAACATTTTGTTTATCAAGATATCTTGACCTTACTCGGCATTTATTACTTTTACTATACTCCTCATATATAGGCAAAGTCCTGTAAGGATCGGACCACTATATCATACAGGTGCCATAGGAACAATCGGTCGAAAATTAAGTTGAATAAAAAAATATTTTGTTTACGAAGATATCTTGACCAAACTCGGCATTTATTAGTCTTACTATACTCCTCATATATATTCAAAATCCTATTTAGATCGGACTACTATGTCATATAGATGCCATAGGAACGACCGATCGAAAATTAAGTTGTTGTATGAAGAAATATTTTGTTTTTCAAGATATCTTGACCAAACTCGGCATTTATTAGTTTTACTATACTCCTCATATATAAGCAAAATCCTATTTAGATCGGACCATTATATCATATAGCTGCCATAGAAACGATCGGTCGAAAATTAAGATGTATAAGAAAATATTTTGTTTATCAAGATATCTTGACCAAACTCGGCATTTATTAGTTTTAAAATACTCCTCATATATATGCAAAATCCTATTTAGATCGGACCACTATATCATATAGCTGCCATAGGAACGACCGGTCGAAAATTAAGTTATATGAAAAAATATATTTTGTTTATCAAGATATCTTGACCAAACTCGGCATTTATTAGTTTTACTATACTCCTCATATATAGGCAAAATCCTATTTAGATCGGACCACTATATCATATAGCTGCCATAGGAACAACCGGTCGAAAATTAAGTTCTTGTATAGACAAATTTTTTGTTTTTTACGATATATTGACCAAACTCGGCATTTATTAGTTTTACTATACTCCTCATATATATGGCAAAATCCTATTAAGATCGAATCACTATATCATATAGCTACCATAGGACCGATCGGCCGAAAATTAACTTGTATGAAAAAAAAGTTTTGTTTGTCAAGATATCTTGACCAAACTCGGCGCTTATTAGTTTTACATACTCCTCATATATTGGCAAAATCCTAATAAGATCGGACCACTATATCATATAGCTGCCATTGGAACGGTCGGTCGAAAATTAAGTTGGATGAAAAAAAAATTTTGTTTATGAAGATATCTTGACCAAACTCGGCGCTTATTACTTTACTACTATACTCCTCATATATAGGCAAAGTCCTATAAGGATCGGACCACTATATCATATAGCTGCCATAAGAGGATTTTGATTAAAAAAATTTTTTTTGGTTATAAAGATATATACCAAGTTCATCATTTACTATTTTCCCGGTACTTCGTACGGTACGATCGATCGAAAATTAAGTTGTATAAAGAAATATTTTGTTTATGAAGATATCTTGACCAAACTCGGCATTTATTAGTCTTACTATACTCCTCATATATATTCAAAATCCTATTTAGATCGGACCACTATATCATATAGATGCCATAGGAACGACCGATCGAAAATTAAGTTGTTGTATGAAGAAACATTTTGTTTTTCAAGATATCTTGACCAATCTCGGCATTTATTAGTTTTACTATACAACTTATATATAGGCAAAATCCTCTTAAGATCGAATCACTATATCATATAGCTGCCATAGGAACGATCGGTTAAAAATTAAGTTGTAAAAGAAAATATTTTTTTTATCAAGATATCTTGACCAAGCTCGACAAGTAAAAAATAGTACGAGAGGCAAACCGCCCCTTGTACCAACGCTGGAACAAGAAGAAGTACGAGAGGCAGACCGCCCCTTGTACCAACGGTGGAAAACACCAAGGGTGAACTGACCGACAGCGCCACAGAGGGCGCACAACAAAAAAAAAATTATTATAATTATAATTATCATTAAAAAAAAAAAAAAAATTTGTAAACCTATTGTAATGCCCGACGACAATTGAGTCGACCGGCAAGACGTTTGGCCCGTAAAGCCATTCGAAATACTAGGCAGGAAAACATGTAAAATAACTTTTTATAATTCCAAGAATATAAAAAAAAAATCCGATATATGTCAATAGAAACTAATGAAATAAGTAAATTTGTAAAAAATTTTGAAAATTCAGCCAAAATGGGCATTGTTGATGTAAAAACGGTAGACTCGACAGCTAATGTAATAAACAAAGTCGAAGTCGAAAACACCGACCTTAAACTAATAACAATACTTATTGTTATAATTTTTATTATAATACTAGCGCATCTATTATACAAATTATATAAGTACCACAACAGATGCATTAAGAAGCGATACCAGAGCCAGGCAAACGACCTAGATAAAATTTAAAATAAAATTACTCGTAATTAGCAACAGTAATTGATCAAAAACATTATTGAGAAAACAAACTAATTAAAATATATGGCTATTTGCTCATTAAATTTATGTTTTATTGGTTATTTTATAAATCTGTCTGCGAAGTAAAATTTTATTCTTATTTCCTGTAAACATTCAAAAATGATATAGACAAACCAAGAATTTAAAAAAAAAAAGAAATGGAATGGAGTGAATTAGCGAGAAAAATAAATAATTTCAAAGACAAATTCGAAAAATCTTATAAGTGTGTTAATAAGAACGCACCTATAAGGGTTGAAACGCTAATTCACCACATAAACATATTAGTGCTAAACTATAATAACATAGTTCAACTCTATTTAAGTAAAGAAAATAGTCTTACAGAGCAGCACGTAAATCAATGTAAGAATATAATCAAAACACTTGGGACTAGAATATCGAATATCAGCACTAGGCACAACATAGTAATAGATATCCCAACAGATTTAAAATTAATGGCAACCTTTGAACCAGATCAACTAGAAGAACTGAATGAGTCTAAGCCAACACTAAATAGTGACCCTGATATTGAAGCTGATAGCGACATTGAGCCACTTGAATTAACAGAACCAAACATGGCAGTAAATCAAGTGGCCTTAGACCACGAATATGTAAGACAGGTATCGTCTACAATTCCGGAATTTGATGGCAAAAAGCTATCACTGGCCAGATTTGTAACGGCTTTAAGACTAGTCGATCGTACTAAAGGTACACAAGAAGACTTAGCCGTAGAAGTCGTAAAGTCTAAAATAATTGGCCCAATTTTGTACAAAGTTCAAAATGAAACATCCATTATTGGTATTATAAATAAATTAAATACCAATATCAAAGGCGAGTCAACTGACGTTATCAAAGCTAAGTTGCTTAACATAAAGCAGAAAGGCAAGTCAGCCTCGCAATATACAGCTGAAATTGACAGTTTGCGTAAGCAACTGGAAGCAGCCTATATTGACGATGGACTAGACTTTGATAACGCAGAGAAATTTTCTACTAAAGAAACAATATCTGCCATGACAAAGAATTGCGAATACGAAAAGCTTCGTATAATATTAGAAGCAGGCAATTTCAGCAATTTCAATGATGCTATGGGTAAATATATCCAATGCAGCACTGAAATGACTGGAAGTGCCAGCACAGTATTATATCAGCGAGGCAGACGTAATAGAGGCAATGATTATCGCAATAACCAAAGAGGTAGAGGCAATGGCCGCGGTAATCATAACGCAAACTATACTAACAATAGCAATGGCAGAGGACATTATAGAGGTAATACCCGTGGTAATAACCGAGAAAGGAATAATTCCAACCGAGGTAACAACCAAAACAATAACAATGGCAACTATAATGGTAATAATAATGTTCGAGTTACACAGACTAACTCGGAAAACCAACAAAACCCTTAAGATATGCACCAAGAAATACCAAAGTACACACAGTCAATCTAAACCTCAGTATCTTCATTAACATAAATAACGAAAAAACAGGTAAAGCATTTACCCTATTGCTAGATACTGGTGCAGACATATCACTATTAAAAGAACATGTTGATACATTTGAAAACATTAATTCAAACATATCAACTCAAAAATCTGGAATCGGTGAAGGTTCAGTTTTTTCTAAAGGTTTAGCATTCGTAGAATTATCTACCGGAAAATATGTCATTCCACACGACTTTCACATAGTCGGACACGATTTCCCAATACCCAGCGTTGGCATTATTGGTATAGACTTCTTTAAAAAGTATAATTGCCAATTAGATTTCACACAAACATGTGATTCTCTAATACTTCGGCCAAATAATTTAAACTATCCTATAAAACTACCGATAACTCACACTTGTGATAATAATGCCACAATACTTCCAGCTCGTTCTGAAGTAGTCCGTCAAATCAATATTGTTTCGCCAGAAAACAATATTTTCATTCCAAATCAAGAAATTGATAAAGGAATATTCATTGGAAATACTATTTCCAATAATCAACAAACATGTGTCCGAATTTTAAATACAACAAATTCAATAAAAATAGTACATCTTAACGACATTAAAATAGAAAAGCTAAGTGACTATGAAACAGTCCACGAAATTAGCAAAGATCGCCAAGAAACGGTGATGAAAAAACTAAAAAAGAACTTTCCACCATTATTTAAGACACAATTAAAAGATCTCTGCACCAAGTATACAGACATATTCGGACTCGAAACCGAATCCATAACAACCAATAATTTTTATAAACAAAAACTAAGACTAAAAGATACTGAGCCAGTGTACATTAAAAACTACAGAATTCCTCATACCCATAAAGAAGAAGTTAATAATCAAGTCGAAAAACTTATCTCGGATAATATTGTAGAACCGTCTGTATCGGAATATAACAGTCCTATACTTCTTGTCCCAAAAAAGGGATTACCGGGTTCCGATACCAAGAGATGGCGATTAGTTATAGACTATCGTCAAATTAACAAAAAACTCTTGTCTGACAAATTTCCACTCCCAAGAATAGATCATATTCTTGATCAACTAGGCAGAGCAAAATATTTCTCATGCTTAGATTTAATGTCCGGTTTTCACCAAATAGAATTAGAAGAAAATTCTAGAAATATAACGTCTTTTTCAACGAGCAATGGCTCTTATCGTTTTACACGATTACCATATGGTCTAAAAATAGCGCCTAATTCTTTTCAAAGAATGATGACCATCGCTTTTTCCGGATTAGAACCTTCACAAGCTTTCTTGTACATGGACGACTTAATCGTCATCGGTTGTTCCGAAAACCACATGATCAAAAACTTAACAAACGTTTTTGACTTGTGTAGGCGACACAACCTTAAGTTACATCCAGAAAAATGTTCATTTTTCATGCATGAAGTGACTTTTCTAGGTCATAAGTGTACTGATCAAGGTATTTTGCCAGATGACAAAAAATATGATGTCATTGAAAAATATCCAGTCCCCACGGACGCTGATAGCGCTAGAAGATTCGTTGCATTTTGCAATTATTACAGACGTTTCATAAAAAACTTTGCAGATTATTCACGTCATATAACAAGATTATGTAAAAAGACTGTAAAGTTTGAGTGGTCCGATGAATGCCAAAAAGCGTTCGAATATTTAAAAAAAGCTCTTATGAAGCCCACTTTACTAAAATACCCAGATTTTAGCAAAGAATTTTGCATCATAACAGATGCCAGTAAACTAGCCTGTGGAGCAGTTTTGACTCAAACGTATGGAGATAAACAATTGCCCGTAGCATATGCTTCTCGTTCATTTACAAAAGGAGAAAGCAATAAAAGTACAACCGAACAAGAGTTGTCAGCAATCCACTGGGCAATAACCCATTTTCGACCATACATATATGGTCAACATTTCACTATTAAAACAGACCATAGACCATTGACATATCTGTTTTCAATGGTAAATCCAAGTTCAAAATTAACGAGAATGAGACTAGATTTAGAAGAGTATGAGTTCACTGTAGAATACCTTAAGGGAAAAGATAATTTTGTTGCAGATGCGTTATCAAGAATAACCATCAAAGAATTAAAAAGTACTAATACAAATGTCTTGAAAGTCACTACAAGACAACAAAGTAGACAAAATAAATCCTGCGCAGGAAAAGAACAAGAAATTTTGCCAAGGCAAAATCTCGATAAAGCTTCTAAGCCCAACGTATACGACGTCATTAAAAACGACGATATGCGACAAATAGTGACCTTGCACATAACAAATATGCTATGTATTTTAAAACATGGTAAAAAGGTTGTTGCAAGAATTGAGATTAGCGATCTTTATACTAATGGAACTATCGATTTAGGTCAATTTTTCCAAAGGCTTGAAAAAGAAGCCGGTATATTAGGAATCAGCCAACTCAAAGTGGTACCGAGCGAAGAGATCTTTGAAAACATTTCAATAGATACTTTCAAAAATTTGGGCAATATATATTTAAAAAACTTAAGAGTAGCGCTACTCAAGCCGGTAACCCAAATAACTAAAGAAACAGAAAAAGAAGCAATAATGTCTACATTCCATGATGATCCTATTCAAGGTGGCCACACAGGCATTTCAAAAACGCTAGCAAAAATAAAAAGACATTACTATTGGAAAAATATGACACGTCATATAACAAAGTACATACGTAATTGTCCGAAATGTCAAAAAGCCAAAACAACAAAGCACACTAAGACACCTATGATTATAACTGAAACACCAACAAACGCTTTCGACAGGGTAATTGTTGACACTATAGGTCCATTACCAAGATCAGAGAATGGTAACGAGTATGCAGTTACACTAATTTGTGATTTAACAAATAAAAATGCAAAAACTGTCGCTAAAGCAATATTGGAATCTTTTATTCTGAAGTACGGTCCAATGAAGACGTTCATAACGGACATGGGTACAGAATATAAGAATTCAATAATAACGGACATATGTAAATACCTAAAAATAGATAATATAACATCAACAGCACACCATCACCAAACAGTTGGTACTGTTGAAAGAAGTCACAGAACGTTTAATGAGTACATACGTTCCTACATATCAGTTGACAAAACTGACTGGGACACATGGCTTCAATACTTCGTTTATTGTTACAATACAACCCCATCAATGGCACATGATTATTGTCCATATGAGCTAATTTTCAGTAAAAATTCAAATATACCAAAACATTTTAATAGCATAGATCAAATAGACCCACTTTATAATGTAGAAGACTATGCTAAGGAATCAAAATATAGACTAGAATTAGCATATAAAAGAGCAAGAATTATGATAGATAAACATAAGCAGAAAAATAAAGAACTATATGATAGGAAAACACTAGACTTAAATTTGAATATAGGAGACAAAGTACTTTTAAAAAATGAAGTAGGTCATAAATTAGAAAATAAATATCTAGGACCATATACGGTAGTAAGAATAAAAGATAAAGACAATGCTATAATAACAGATACAAAAGGTAAAGAACAAAAAGTTCATAAAAATAGACTAAAAATGTTTAACGAATAAAACATAAATTTTTTATTAACCAAAAAAAATTTTTTATGAAACACAAATTGTTACAATGAATTTTACATTTTACACTTTTATATTTTACATTTTCAAATTTTACATTTTTATATTTTACATTTTAATATTATATATTTTTATATTTTTATAATTTGAAATTTTTACATTTTTATAAACCCTAAATAATTTTTTAAAAAAAATTCATATTATTTTAATTATTTTTACTACATTTTACTATTTAATACACAAAAAAAAAAACCAATTTTGATCATTTAATAACTACACATTTATAATGTTACGTTATTTCTTTAAAAAGGGAGGTGTAGTGCGTATATGCCCGTACAGAATACCCTGTATTCAAATATAAAGTATCTTGACCAAACTCGGCGCTTATTAGTTTT
Source organism: Drosophila novamexicana (assembly GCF_003285875.2). Taxonomy (NCBI): domain Eukaryota; kingdom Metazoa; phylum Arthropoda; class Insecta; order Diptera; family Drosophilidae; genus Drosophila; species Drosophila novamexicana. Next base: position 19,357 of record NW_020824871.1, on the reverse strand, counting down.
ACTATACTCCTCATATATAGGCAAAGTCCTATAAGGATCGGACCACTATATCATATAGCTGCCATAGGAACAATCGGTCGAAAATTAAGTTGTGTATGAAAAAACATTTTGTTTATCAAGATATCTTGACCAAACTCGGCGATTATTAGTTTTACTATACTCCTCATATATAGGCAAAATCCTATTAAGATCGGACCACTATATCATATAGCTGCCATAGGAACGATCGGTCGAAAATTAAGTTGTATGAAAAAAATTTTGTTTATCAAGATATCTTGACCAAACTCGGCGCTTATTAGTTTTACTATACTCCTCATATATAGGCAAAAGTCCTATAAGATCGGACCACTATATCATATAGCTGCCATAGGAACGATCGGTCGAAAATTAAGTGGTTGTATGAAAAAAAATTTTGTTTATCAAGATATCTTGACCAAACTCGGCGCTTATTAATTTTACTATACTCCTCATATATAGGCAAAGTCCTATAAGGATCGGACCACTATATCATATAGCTGCCATAGGAACGATCGGTCGAAAATTAAGTTGTTGTATGAAAAAACATTTTGTTTTTCAAGATATCTTGACCTAACTCGGCATTATTACTTTTACTATACTCCTCATATATAGGCAAAGTCCTATAAGGATCGGACCACTATATCATATAGCTGCCATAGGAACGATCGGTCGAAAATTAAGTTGTATGAAAAAAAATTTTGTTTATCAAGATATCTTGACCAAACTCGGCATTTATTAGTTTTACTATACTCCTCATATATAGGCAAAATCCTATTAAGATCGGACCACTATATCATATAGCTGCCATAGGAACGATCGGTCGAAAATTAAGTTGTTGTATGAAAAAACATTTTGTTTTCAAGATATCTTGACCAAACTCGGCATTTATTAGTTTTACTATACTCCTCATATATAGGCAAAATCCTATTAAGATCGGACCACTATATCATATAGCTGCCATAGGAACGATCGGTCGAAAATTAAGTTGTATGAAAAAAAATTTTGTTTATCAAGATATCTTGACCAAACTCGGCATTATTAGTTTTACTATACTCCTCATATATAGGCAAAATCCTATTAAGATCGGACCACTATATCATATAGCTGCCATAGGAACGATCGGTCGAAATTAAGTTGTTGTATGAAAAAACATTTTGTTTTCAAGATATCTTGACCAAACTCGGCATTTATTAGTTTTACTATACTCCTTATATATAGGCAAAAGTCCTATAAGATCGGACCACTATATCATATAGCTGCCATAGGAACGATCGGTCGAAAATTAAGTTGTATGAAGAAACATTTTGTTTATCAAGATATCTTGACCAATCTCGGCATTTATTAGTTTTACTATACTACTTATATATAGGCAAAATTCTATTAAGATCGGACCACTATATCATATAGCTGCCATAGGAACGATCGGTCGAAAATTAAGTTGTATAAGAAAAAATTTTGTTTATCAAGATATCTTGACCAACTCGGCATTATTAGTTTTACTATACTCCTCATATATAGGCAAAATCTATTAAGATCGGACCACTATATCATATAGCTGCCATAGGAACGATCGGTCGAAATTAAGTTGTTGTAGGAAAAAACATTTTGTTTTTCAAGATATCTTGACCAAACTCGGCGCTTATTAGTTTTACTATACTCCTCATATATAGGCAAAATCCTATTAAGATCGGACCACTATATCATATAGCTGCCATAGGAACGATCGGTCGAAAATTAAGTTTGTATGAAAAAATATTTTGTTTATCAAGATATCTTGACCAACTCGGCGCTTATTAGTTTTACTATACTCCTCATATATAGGCAAAGTCCTATTAAGATCGGACCACTATATCATATAGCTGCCATAGGAACGATCGGTCGAAAATTAAGTGTTGTATGAAAAAACATTTTGTTTATCAAGATATCTTGACCAACTCGGCGATTATTAGTTTTACTATACTCCTCATATATAGGCAAAAGTCCTATTAAGATCGGACCACTATATCATATAGCTGCCATAGGAACGATCGGTCGAAATTAAGTTGTGTATGAAGAAAACATTTTGTTTATCAAGATATCTTGACCAAACTCGGCATTATTAGTTTTACTATACTCCTCATATATAGGCAAAATCCTATTAAGATCGGACCACTATATCATATAGCTGCCATAGGAACGATCGGTCGAAAATTAAGTTGTATAAAAAACTATTTTGTTTATCAAGATATCTTGACCAAACTCGGCATTTATTAGTTTTACTATACTCCTCATATATAGGCAAAATCCTATTAAGATCGGACACTATATCATATAGCTGCCATAGGAACGATCGGTCGAAAATTAAGTGTTGTATGAAAAAACATTTTGTTTTCAAGATATCTTGACCAAACTCGGCATTATTAGTTTTACTATACTCCTCATATATAGGCAAAAGTCCTATTAAGATCGGACCACTATATCATATAGCTGCCATAGAACGAATCGGTCGAAAATTAAGTTGTTGTATGAAAAAACATTTTGTTTATCAAGATATCTTGACCAAACTCGGCATTTATTAGTTTTACTATACTCCTTCATATATAGGCAAAATCCTATTAAGATCGGACCACTATATCATATAGCTGCCATAGGAACGATCGGTCGAAATTAAGTTGTATGAAAAAAAATTTTGTTTATCAAGATATCTTGACCAAACTCGGCATTATTAGTTTACTATACTCCTCATATATATGCAAAATCCTATTAAGATCGGACACTATATCATATAGCTGCCATAGGAACGATCGGTCGAAAATTAAGTTGTATGAAAAAACATTTTGTTTTCAAGATATCTTGACCAAACTCGGCATTTATTAGTTTTACTATACTCTTCATATATAGGCAAAGTCCTATAAGATCGGAACCACTATATCATATAGCTGCCATAGGAACGATCGGTCGAAATTAAGTTGTATGAAAAAACATTTTGTTTATCAAGATATCTTGACCAACTCGGCATTTATTAGTTTACTATACTCCTCATATATAGGCAAAATCCTATTAAGATCGGACCACTATATCATATAGCTGCCATAGGAACGATCGGTCGAAAATTAAGTTGTATAAGAAAATATTTTGTTTATCAAGATATCTTGACCAAACTCGGCATTTATTAGTCTTACTATACTCCTCATATATATGCAAATCCTATTAGATCGGACCACTATATCATATAGCTGCCATAGGAACGACCGGTCGAAAATTAAGTTGTATGAAAAAAATATTTTGTTTATCAAGATATCTTGACCAAACTCGGCATTTATTAGTTTTACTATACTCCTCATATATAGGCAAAATCCTATTAAGATCGGACCACTATATCATATAGCTGCCATAGGAACGATCGGTCGAAAATTAAGTTGTATAAGAAAATATTTTGTTTATCAAGATATCTTGACCAAACTCGGCATTTATTAGTTTTACTATACTCCTCATATATAGGCAAAATCCTATTAAGATCGGACCACTATATCATATAGCTGCCATAGGAACGATCGGTCGAAAATTAAGTTGTATGAAAAAACATTTTGTTTTTCAAGATATCTTGACCAAACTCGGCATTTATTAGTTTTACTATACTCCTCATATATAGGCAAAGTCCTATTAAGATCGGACCACTATATCATATAGCTGCCATAGGAACGATCGGTCGAAAATTAAGTTGTATGAAAAAACATTTTGTTTATCAAGATATCTTGACCAAACTCGGCATTTATTAGTTTTACTATACTCCTCATATATAGGCAAAATCCTATTAAGATCGGACCACTATATCATATAGCTGCCATAGGAACGATCGGTCGAAAATTAAGTTGTATGAAAAAAAATTTTGTTTATCAAGATATCTTGACCAAACTCGGCATTTATTAGTTTTACTATACTCCTCATATATAGGCAAAGTCCTATAAGGATCGGACCACTATATCATATAGCTGCCATAAGAGGTTTTTGATTAAAAAAACTTTTTTTGGTTATAAAGATATCTTGACCAAGTTCGGCATTTACTATTTTCCCGGTACTTCGTACGGTCGAAAATTAAGTTGTATAAAAAAATATTTTGTTTATGAAGATATCTTGACCAAACTCGGCATTTATTAGTCTTACTATACTCCTCATATATATTCAAAATCCTATTTAGATCGGACCACTATATCATATAGATGCCATAGGAACGACCGATCGAAAATTAAGTTGTTGTATGAAGAAACATTTTGTTTTTCAAGATATCTTGACCAATCTCGGCATTTATTAGTTTTACTATACTACTTATATATAGGCAAAATCCTATTAAGATCGAATCACTATATCATATAGCTGCCATAGGAACGATCGGTTAAAAATTAAGTTGTAAAAGAAAATATTTTTTTTATCAAGATATCTTGACCAAGCTCGGCATGTATTAGTTTAAACTATACTCCTCATATATAGGCAAAATCCTATTAAGATCGGACCACTATATCATATAGCTGCCATAGGAACGATCGGTCGAAAATTAAGTTGTATGAAAAAACATTTTGTTTTTCAAGATATCTTGACCAAACTCGGCATTATTAGTTTTACTATACTCCTCATATATAGGCAAAGTCCTATTAAGATCGGACCACTATATCATATAGCTGCCATAGGAACGATCGGTCGAAAATTAAGTTGTATGAAAAAAAATTTTGTTTATCAAGATATCTTGACCAAACTCGGCATTTATTAGTTTACTATACTCCTCATATATAGGCAAAGTCCTATAAGATCGGACCACTATATCATATAGCTGCCATAGGAACGATCGGTCGAAAATTAAGTTGTGTATGAAAAAACATTTTGTTTTCAAGATATCTTGACCAAACTCGGCATTTATTAGTTTTACTATACTCCTCATATATAGGCAAAGTCCTATTAAGATCGGACCACTATATCATATAGCTGCCATAGGAACGATCGGTCGAAAATTAAGTTGTACGAAAAAAAATGTTGTTTATCAAGATATCTTGACCAAACTCGGCGCTTTTTTATTTTATACTCCTCATATATAGGCAAAGTCCTATAAGGATCGGACCACAATATCATTAAGCTGCCATAGGAACAATCGGTCGAAAATTAAGTTGTTGTATAAAAAGCATTTTGTTTATCAAGATATCTTGACCTTACTCGGCATTTATTACTTTTACTATACTCCTCATATATAGGCAAAGTCCTGTAAGGATCGGACCACTATATCATACAGGTGCCGTAGAAACAATCGGTCGAAAATTATGTTGTTGTATGAAGAAACATTTGGTTTTTCAAGATATCTTAACCAAACTCGGCATTTATTAGTTTTACAATGCTCCTCATATATAAATGCAAAATCCTATTTAGATCGGACTACTATGTCATATAGATGCCATAGGAACAATCGGTCGAAATTAAGTTGTATGAAAAAATTTTGTTTATCAAGATATCTTGACCAAACTCGGCATTTATTAGTTTTACTACTCCTCATATATAGGCAAAGTCCTATAAGGATCGGACCACTATATCATATAGCTGCCATAGGAACGATCGGTCGAAAATTAAGTTGTATAAAAAAAATTTTGTTTATCAAGATATCTTGACCAAACTCGGCATTATTACTTTTACTATACTCCTCATATATAGGCAAAGTCCTATTAAGATCGGACCACTATATCATATAGCTGCCATAGGAACGACCGGTCGAAAATTAAGTTGTGTATGAAAAAACATTTTGTTTATCAAGATATCTTGACCAAACTCGGCATTTATTAGTTTTACTATACTCCTCATATATAGGCAAAGTCCTATTAAGATCGGACCACTATATCATATAGCTGCCATAGGAACGATCGGTCGAAAATTAAGTTGTATGAAAAAAATTTTGTTTATCAAGATATCTTGACCAAACTCGGCATTTATTAGTTTTACTATACTCCTCATATATAGGCAAAATCCTATTAGATCGGACCACTATATCATATAGCTGCCATAGGAACGATCGGTCGAAAATTAAGTTGTATAAAAAAATATTTTGTTTATCAAGATATCTTGACCAAACTCGGCATTTATTAGTTTTACTATACTCTCATATATAGGCAAAATCCTATTAAGATCGGACCACTATATCATATAGCTGCCATAGGAACGATCGGTCGAAAATTAAGTTTGTATGAAAAAACATTTTGTTTTTCAAGATATCTTGACCAAACTCGGCATTTATTAGTTTTACTATACTCCTCATATATAGGCAAAGTCCTATAAGATCGGACCACTATATCATATAGCTGCCATAGGAACGATCGGTCGAAAATTAAGTTGTATAAAAAAATATTTTGTTTATCAAGATATCTTGACCAAACTCGGCATTTATTAGTTTTACTATACTCCTCATATATAGGCAAAATCCTATTAAGATCGGACCACTATATCATATAGCTGCCATAGGAACGATCGGTCGAAAATTAAGTTGTATAGAAAAATATTTTGTTTATCAAGATATCTTGACCAAACTCGGCATTTATTAGTTTTACTATACTCCTTATATATAGGCAAAATTCCTATTAAGATCGGACCACTATATCATATAGCTGCCATAGGAACGATCGGTCGAAAATTAAGTTGTATAAAAAAATATTTTGTTTATCAAGATATCTTGACCAAACTCGGCATTTATTAGTTTTACTATACTCCTCATATATAGGCAAAGTCCTATTAAGATCGGACCACTATATCATATAGCTGCCATAGGAACGATCGGTCGAAAATTAAGTTGTATGAAAAAAATATTTTGTTTATCAAGATATCTTGACCAAACTCGGCATTATTAGTTTTACTATACTCCTCATATATAGGCAAAATCCTATTAAGATCGGACCACTATATCATATAGCTGCCATAGGAACGATCGGTCGAAAATTAAGTTGTTGTATGAAGAAACATTTTGTTTTCAAGATATCTTGACCAATCTCGGCATTTATTAGTTTTACTATACTACTATATATAGGCAAAATTCTATTAAGATCGGACCACTATATCATATAGCTGCCATAGGAACGATCGGTCGAAAATTAAGTTGTATAAGAAAATATTTTGTTTATCAAGATATCTTGACCAAACTCGGCATTTATTAGTTTTACTATACTCCTCATATATAGCAAAATCCTATTAGATCGGACCACTATATCATATAGCTGCCATAGGAACGATCGGTCGAAAATTAAGTTGTATAAGAAAATATTTTGTTTATCAAGATATCTTGACCAAACTCGGCATTTATTAGTTTTACTATACTCCTCATATATAGGCAAAATCCTATTTAGATCGGACCACTATATCATATAGCTGCCATAGGAACGATCGGTCGAAAATTAAGTTGTTGTATGAAAAAACATTTTGTTTTCAAGATATCTTGACCAACTCGGCATTTATTAGTATTACTATACTCATCACATATAGGCTAAGTCCTATAAGGATCGGACCACTATATCACTAGCTGCCATAGGAACGATCGGTCGAAAATTAAGTTGTACGAAAAAAATGTTGTTTATCAAGATATCTTGACCAAACTCGGCGCTTTTTGATTTTATACTCCTCATATATAGGCAAAGTCCTATAAGGATCGGACCACTATATCATAAAGCTGCCATAGGAACAATCGGTCGAAAATTAAGTTGTTGTATAAAAAACATTTTGTTTATCAAGATATCTTGACCTTACTCGGCATTTATTACTTTTACTATACTCCTCATTTATAGGCAAAGTCCTGTAAGGATCGGACCACTATAGCATACAGGTGCCATAAGAACAATTGGTCGAAAATTAAGTTGTTGTGTGAAGAAACATTTTGTTTTTCAAGATATCTTGACCAATCTGGGCATTTATTAGTTTTACTATACTTCTTATATATAGGCAAAATTCTATTAAGATCGGACCACTATATCATATAGCTGCCATAGGAACGATCGGTCGAAAATTAAGTTGTATAAGAAAATATTTTGTTTATCAAGATATCTTGACCAAACTCGGCATTTATTAGTTTTACTATACTCCTCATATATATGCAAAATCCTATTTAGATCGGACCACTATATCATATAGATGCCATAGGAACGACCGATCGAAAATTAAGTTGTTGTATGAAGAAACATTTTGCTTTTCAAGATATCTTGACCAATCTCGGCATTTATTAGTTTTACTATACTACTTATATAGGCAAAATTATATTAAGATCGGTCCACTATATCAAATAGCTGCCATAGGAACGATCGGTCGAAAATTAAGTTGTATAAGAACATATTTTGTTTATCAAGATATCTTGACCAATCTCAGCATTTATTAGTTTTACTAAACTCCTCATATATAAGCAAAATCCTATTTAGATCGGACCAGTATATCATATAGTTGCCATAGAAACGATCGGTCGAAAATTAAGATGTATAAGAAAATATTTTGTTTATCAAGATATTTTGACCAAGCTCGGCATGTATTAGTTTAACTATACTCCTCATATATAGGCAAAATCCTATTCAGATCGGACCACTATATCATATAGCTGCCATAGGAACTATCGGTCGAAAATTAAGTTGTTGTATGAAAAAACATTTTGTTTTTCAAGATATCTTGACCAAACTCGGCATTTATTAGTTTTACAATGCTCCTCATATATAAATGCAAAATCCTATTTAGATCGGACTACTATGTCATATAGATGCCATAGGAACAATCGGTCGAAAATTAAGTTGTATGAAAAAAATTTTGTTTATCAAGATATCTTGACCAAACTCGGCGCTTATTACTTTTACTATACTCCTCATATATAGGCAAACTCCTATTCAGATCGGACCACTATATCATATAGATGCCATAGGAACGACCGATCGAAAATTAAGTTGTTGTATGAAGAAACATTTTGCTCTTCAAGATATCTTGACCAATCTCGGCATTTATTAGTTTTAATATACTACTTACATAGGCAAAATTATATTAAGATCGGTCCACTATATCAAATAGTTACCATAGAAAAGATCGGTCGAAAATTAAGTTGTATAAGAACATATTTTGTTTATCAAGATATCTTGACCAATCTCAGCATTTATTAGTTTTACTAAACTCCTCATATATAAGCAAAATCCTATTTAGATCGGACCACTATATCATATAGTTACCATAGAAACGATCGGTCGAAAATTAAGATGTATAAGAAAATATTTTGTTTATCAAGATATCTTGACCAAGCTCGGCATGTATTAGTTTAACTATACTCCTCATATATAGGCAAAATCCTATTCAGATCGGACCACTATATCATATAGCTGCCATAGGAACTATCGGTCGAAAATTAAGTTGTTGTATGAAAAAACATTTTGTTTTTCAAGATATCTTAACCAAACTCGGCATTTATTAGTATTACTATACTCATCACATATAGGCTAAGTCCTATAAGGATCGGACCACTATATCACAGCTCTGCCATAGGAACGATCGGTCGAAAATTAAGTTGTACGAAAAAAAATGTTGTTTATCAAGATATCTTGACCAAACTCGGCGCTTTTTGATTTTATACTCCTCATATATAGGCAAAGTCCTATAAGGATCGGACCACAATATCATTAAGCTGCCATAGGAACAATCGGTCGAAAATTAAGTTGTTGTATAAAAAACATTTTGTTTATCAAGATATCTTGACCTTACTCGGCATTTATTACTTTTACTATACTCCTCATATATAGGCAAAGTCCTGTAAGGATCGGACCACTATATCATACAGGTGCCGTAGGAACAATCGGTCGAAAATTATGTTGTTGTATGAAGAAACATTTGGTTTTTCAAGATATATTGACCAATCTCGGCATTTATTAGTTTTACAATACTTCTTATATATAGGCAAAATTCTATTAAGATTGGACCACCATATTATATAGCTGCCATAGGAACGATCGGTCGAAAATTAAGTTGTTTAAAAAATATTTTTTGTTTATGAAGATATTTTGACCAAACTCGGCATTTATTATTCTTACTATACTCCTCATATATATTCAAAATCCTATTTAGATCGGACTACTATGTCATATAGATGCCATAGGAACAATCGGTCGAAAATTAAGTTGTATAAGAAATATTTGTTTATCAAGATATCTTGACCAATCTCGGCATTTATTAGTTTTACTATACTTCTTATATATAGGCAAAACTCTATTAAGATCGGACCACTATATCATATAGCTGCCATAGGAACTATCGGTCGAAAATTAAGTTGTTGTATGAAGAAACATTTTGCTCTTCAAGATATCTTGACCAATCTCGGCATTTATTAGTTTTACTATACTACTTATATAGGCAAAATTATATTAAGATCGGTCCACTATATCATATAGCTGCCATAGGAACGATCGGTCGAAAATTAAGTTGTATAAGAAAATATTTTGTTTATCAAGATATCTTGACCAATCTCGGCATTTATTAGTTTTACTATACTTCTTATATATAGGCAAAATTCTATTAAGATCGGACCACTATATCATATAGCTGCCATAGGAACTATCGGCCGAAAATTAAGTCGTATAAAAAAATATTTTGTTTATCAAGATATCTTGACCAAACTCGGCATTTATTAGTCTTACTATACTCCTCATATATATTCAAAATCCTATTAAGATCGGACCACTATATCATATAGATGCCATAGGAACGACCGATCGAAAATTAAGTTGTTGTATGAAGAAACATTTTGCTTTTCAAGATATCTTGACCAATCTCGGCATTTATTAGTTTTACTATACTACTTATATAGGCAAAATTATATTAAGATCGGTCCACTATATCAAATAGCTGCCATAGGAACGATCGGTCGAAAATTAAGTTGTATAAGAACATATTTTGTTTATCAAGATATCTTGACCAATCTCAGCATTTATTAGTTTTACTAAACTCCTCATATATAAGCAAAATCCTATTTAGATCGGACCAGTATATCATATAGCTGCCATAGAAACGATCGGTCGAAAATTAAGATGTATAAGAAAATATTTTGTTTATCAAGATATTTTGACCAAACTCAGCATTTATTAGTTTTAATATACTGCTCATATATATGCAAAATCCTATTTAGATCGGACCACTATATCATATAGCTGCCATAGGAACGACCCGTCGAAAATTAAGTTATATGAAAAAATATATTTTGTTTATCAAGATATCTTGACCAAACTTGGCATTTATTAGTTTTTATATACTCCTCATATATATGGAAAATCCCATTTAGATCGGACCACTATATCGTATAGCTGCCATAGGAACAACCGATCGAAAATTAAGTTATATAAAAAATATATTTTGTTTATTAAGATATCTTGACCAAACTCGTCATTTATTAGTTTTACTATACTCCTCATATATAGGCAAAATCCTATGTAGATCGGACCAATATATCATATAGCTGCCATAGGAACGACCGGCCGGAAATTAAGTTGTTGCATGAAAAAAATTTTGTTTATCAAGATATCTTGACCAAACTCGGCGCTTATTAGTTTTACTATACTCCTCATATATAGGCAAAATCCTATTAAGATCGGATCACTATATCGTATAGCTGCCATAGAAACGATCGGTCGAAAATTTAGATGTATGAAAAAAAAGTTTGTTTATCAAGATATCTTGACCAAACTCGGCGCTTATTACTTTTACTATACTCATCATATATAGGCATAGTTCTATAAGTATCGGATCACTATATCATATAGCTGCCATAGAAACGATCGGTCGAAAAGTAGATTCTTGTATGAAAAACATTTTGATTTCAAGAAATCTTGACCAAACTCGGCGCTTATTAGTTTTACTATACTCCTCAAGTATAGGACAAAATCCTATTAAGATCGGACCACTATATCATATAGCTGCCATAGGAACGACCGGTCGAAAATTAAGTTGTTGTATGGACAAATTTTTTGTTTTTCACGATATATTGACCACTATATCATATAGCTGCCATAAGAGGATTTTGATTAAAAAAACTTTTTTTGGTTATAAAGATATCTTGAACAAGTTCATCATTTACTATTTTCCCGGTACTTTGTACATTACGATCGGTCGAAAATTAAGTTGTATAAAAAAATATTTTGTTTATGAAGATATTTTGACCAAACTCGGCATTTATTAGTTTTACTATACTCCTCATATATATTCAAAATCCTATTTAGATCGGACCACTATATCATATAGATGCCATAGGAACAATCGATCGAAAATTAAGTTATTGTATGAAGAAACATTTTGCTTTTCGAGATATCTTGACCAATCTCGGCATTTATTAGTTTTACTATACTACTTAGTTAGGCAAAATTATATTAAGATCGGTAAACTATATCAAATAGCTGCCATAGGAACGATCGGTCCAAAATTAAGTTATAAAAGAAAATATTTTGTTTATCAAGACATCTTGACCAAACTCAGCATTTATTAGTTTTTATATACTCCTCATATATATGTAAAATGCTATTTAGATCGGACCACTATATCGTATAGCTGCCATAGGATCGACCGATCGAAAATTAAGTTATATAAAAAAAAATATATTTTGTTTATCAAGATATCTTGACCAAACTCGGCATTTATTAGTTTTACTATACTCCTAATATATAGGCAAAATCCTATTTAGATCGGACCACTATATCATATAGCTGCCATAGGAACGACCGAACGAAAATTAAGTTGTTGTATGAAGAAACATTTTGTTTTTCAAGATAACGTGACCAATCTCGGCATTTATTAGTTTTACCATACTCCTCATATATCCAAAATCCTATTTTGATCGGACTGTCGCGTGCCAAACGAAGGTGGAGTTGCAATTTGAACACTGCAAGGTTTACGCCTGGCCCCTGGCCATGTTACTCCGATGTTAATAGAGACAGCGTAATGCAAAACGTGCTAGTGCAAGTGTTTTATTCTGAACGGATTATATAGGTTAGAACTTAAATATATATCCCCTCAGAATCTTACCGCAGTCTTCCCTCCTACGGCCTTCTAACTCACGACAATAATGAGCTTAACATTTAAGTGATGGCGGCAACAAGCGAAATACAATGTGCCCGTACATTCACAGGGCAAAAATACATACTTTCAGAATATACTTAATACTAAACAATCGATAACTTAATTCGTCCCACAACATCCCCGCCCCCGTGAAGGCCCTGCTTCACTCACATCCAATATGGCTAGTTTAGCCACGGGACGAGTCATCAGTCGCACTCGATTGCCGTCCGCCACGCGTACGCTGGCGCGTCGAGGTACTCCATCTGGTCCAGGGTAGAGCTCCTCCACTATGCCCCTTCGCCACTCCCTGCGTGGCACGGCTGGGTCGCATATAAAAACCACGTCACCATGGCGTATCGGCTCAACGCGCGCACACCATTTCACGCGTCGCACAAGTGTAGGCAGGTACTCCAAGACCCACCGCTTCCAAAAACGATGTCGTAATAGCCGCGCTATGCGCAACTGCTTCCTTGTGGCGCATCTCTCGTCCGGCTGCTCATGAATAGTAGGTGTATCAGGCAGATTGGCTACTCCCTTGAGTAGATCGTTCGGTGTTAGGGGGGCTTCCTGATCCACTGATACTGGCAAGTGAGTAAGCGGGCGCGAATTCACAACATTCTCGGCCTCAATCAGGAAACTCTCTAACACATGTTGCTTCGGTGCCACCTCCTTTACTGTGTGGCGAAGCACTCTCTTGACACACTGCACCATCCTTTCCCAGGCTCCTCCTTCAGCTGGGTTCGCTGGACAAATAAAAATCCATTCAATGCCCCTAGAAGATAGCTCACCCTGAATCTTCTCCGGCTCGAATACATCTATGAGCCTTTTGGCTTTTCTATCGGCCCCAACAAAGTTCTTTCCGTTGTCACTGCGCAACCTCAGTACAGGCCCGCGACGGCAAAGAAAGTTCCTGATCACGATTATGCAGGAATCAGTTGACAGGTCATGTGCCAACTCCAAATGTATGGCCCTTGTTGTCAGACCCGTAAACAAGGCAACCCATCTCTTTTCCTTTCGACGTCCGTTGGTCACAAGAAGTGGTCCAAAGTAGTCCAGACCCGTAAACTTAAATGGCCATCCATTGGCCTCCAGTCTGTCCACTGGCAAAGGACCCATTATAGGTGGCGCTGGCTGCGCTCTATGTAGCTTGCACACACTACATCCAGATATTACTGTACGCAACACTCGACGCAGCTTTGTTATCCAAAACCTGGTCCTGATGTCGCCCATCGTTGCATCCACGTTTTGATGCTTCATTTTCACATGGTAGTGATACACAATCAGCTCCGTCAGTGCGTGCCGGTGTGACAAGATTATTAGCCTTCTCGCACTATGCGGTATACACAGTGCGGCATCGATCCTGCCATACGCACGCAAGACTCCATTGTCATCCAAGTAGGGCGCCAGCCCTCTTATTTCGCTTCGATGACCGACTGGTTCTTCATTGTACGAGGCTCGAACCTCGTCAGGGAATGCTTCGCATTGCGCTCGCCGTATCAGCAATTTCTCAGCGTCCTCACATTCCGTAGCGGTGAGGCCGAATCTCTCAAGCTCAGTCCTATGTCCACGGCACCAGCGCGTGAACCTTAGAACCCAAGCCGTCGTCCTCACCAGCCGACTGTAGCTAGAGAATCTCTGATATGAAATGAAAAAGTAATTTGCTGCAACTAAGGCAAATTCACTCGGCATCTCTTCTTCATCATCGCAGGATGAGTGTTCGGTGCCCGGTTCGGGCTGCGGCCAGCTGCTTTCCGGCTGCCGTAAAAATGTTGGCCCGTCTAACCATCGTGACCGTTGGCTGAGGTCTACGTGGCAGTGCGGCCTCGTTGCGTCGTCTGCTGCATTTTCAGCAGTAGGTACCCATCTCCATTGGGTAACCTTTGTTGACTCCAAAATTTCTCCCACTCGATTTCCGACGAACTGCTTATATCGACGGTGGGTGCTGCCTATCCAACGCAGCACTGTCTTTGAGTCAGTCCATAGTATGGCATCGCTGATCGCTATACTGTGCTCCTTTTTGACAGTGTCCATCAGCCTCGTTCCTAACACAGCAGCTTGCAATTCCAGTCGTGGAATTGACATCGTTTTCATTGGGGCACATTTCGTCTTGGCACATACGAAGCATACTCGTCGTTGTTGTCGTAGGTTACCCTTAAGTAAGCCACAGATGCGAATGCTGACTGGCTAGCGTCGACAAAAACGTGCAGTTGTATTGCCCGCACGGGTATTGGGCCAAAGTAATGGCGCGAGCTTCGAAATCCTTCCACATTGTTCATATCCTGAAACCATTTACTAAAGGCGCGGGCGATCTCATCTGGTAAAGGTTCATCCCATTGCACATTTCGTCGCCAGATCTTACGCATAAGTAACTTTCCAGTTATCATGATACAGCTAAGAAATCCCAAGGGATCAAATGTTGACATGATCAATCTCAAGAATTCCCTCTTCGTAGGTACTCGCTCCAAATTTAGCACACATTGGGGTACTTTGTGGTACCTCATGTTGAATTTGAAATCGTCCGTGGCTGGCTGCCAACACATGCCCAGAATCTTTTCTTCAGCTTCACCCCATCCGATGCTCCTAGCAGCCCCATGTTGGCCCAGGGCGTCAGCTACGGTTGGCGAACTGAAAGTAAACTGGCACAATTCAAATCAAGCATTTGCATGTATTTCTCTTATTCTTGTTGATATGGCGATGGCGTCGCCTTCACTATCAAAACTATCCACATAGTCGTCAACATAATGACATTCAAGAATAGCTTTAACCGCGCGAGGGTCTGAATCCTGATACTGCAGGGCATTCAAGGTCTTCACGGTGCGGTGCTTGGCGAGCATGCTGCTCCAAATGTCATTACCCTCATCTCATAAACATCAGGCTCCCGGCGGTCATCGCTGTTTCGCCACAAGAATCGCTGGGCGCATCTATCCTGCGGTCGAATCAACACTTGATGGAACATCTCTCTGATGTCTCCACAAACGCCAACCGCACCTTCCCGGAAATGGAAGAGAACAGCCGGCAGCGACTTGTAGTGCTGCGGCCCCTTGGATAATGCCGAATTCAATGAAATGTCACCGACCTTTGGTGCCGCGTCGAACACCAGTCTTATCTTACCGGGCTTATTTGGATTTTCAACTCCAAAGTGCGGCAGATACCAAAGTTTGTCGCTGTTGGCTAAAGCGACCTCATGATGGTTCAAGCGTCGAGCATATCCTTTATGAACATGCTCGTGCATCGTCGCTGGCTGCGACTGGTGACGTAAGCTTCACACCGAAGTTCTCGATATCAAAATAGTCGTTTACCATCTTTTGGATTGCATCCTCCTGCGACACTGCTAGGAGGCATGACTTTGTTGACGTTGCCGTTGGTTGACCTCTTACCGGCCCAAAAACCACCCATCCAAGTTCGGTGGCTGCGGCATATGGTCCCTGTGGTGCAAACCTTCTTGTTTGCATTGGCAGTCCAAGATGCGCATGGTCCAGTCCAATCAGAAGTTTTGGTACCGCCCCGCGATACGGTTTCATTGGAAGTCGTGCACCGTTGTCCAACATTTGTACATCACGTCGATGCAGACTTTGCATCGGTAAGCTCAGGTTGGACACGGCGTACACATTTCGCAGCACAAAACGTTTGCGTTTGTCCGCTCCACTAATTTCCATGCTTACCACTGTGGTCGGCTCTCTGGTTGCGCTTCCACCAAACCACTGTATATTTAGTTGCCTGCGTTTCCCTTTGACATCTAGGTCACGCAGTAGCTCGTCGTCTATCATAGTTACGGACGAGCCCTCGTCGAGGAGTGCATACGTATCGTGCAATGTCACTGGCAATATGCGGAATAGTAGGCGTTCTCCATCCGAATCGACAACACTTAAATTCCTTTGTTGCGTCAATTGAGCATCCACTGGCTGCGGTGCCCTTGTGTGCGGATCCGCTAGCTGCGGCATCCGTCCAGTATTCATCACTCTATCACCCGCTGGCTGCGGTGCATTGTGACTCATAGCATCATGATCATGTAAAAGGTGATGATGCCTCTTCCGGAATCCATTGACTTGACATTCGTTTGCCCTTTTGCAGACTCTTGCCATGTGGCCATCTCGTAGGCACGAGAAACAAAGCCGGTGCCTTTTAACAAACGTCCACCTTTTTAGCGGAGAGGCTAAGTTAAACTCGTTGCAGTCCCTGACTGCGTGTTGTCCATTACAGATTGGACACTGTTTGGTGCGACCTCGGTGTCGCCCTTCATAATTCTGGTCAATGCTACGCTTCTGCTCCTTACCATCGACGTCCACATCCACAATCGTACATACCAAATTGGCGTAGTCCGTTAACCACGCGCTAAAATGTACGACAGTCGGGAAAGGCCTAATCGTAGCTGCATGTCTGGCCCACTCCACCCTCTTGCTTGGTGGTAGCTTAGCGACCAAATCCTCCATCAGTGTAGGATTCGCTAAGTGCTGTTCTCCGTTAGCTGATTGTAGAAAAGCGGCAAGGTTACTCACTCGTGTAGCAAATGGCACGATTTTCGCTATGCTGTGCTCTTGAATTGGCTGCACCTCTCGAATACTAATTAGCTGGCTGCGTATTAGTTGTTCTGGACGGCCATATCTGAATTGTTCCATCACGTTGTTCACATTATTGGGATGTATGAGCAACGACTTCACAGTATCACTTGCTTAGCCTTTGAGTGCCTTCAACAATCGCTGGTTATTCTCCAGATTCGTACAGTTGTACGCCAAAGTTGTTTCCAATCCTCAGGTTGGCCTCCAAACTCAGGTAGATCTGGTAATTTGCGTAGCAGGCATACATCGTTCCTGGGTGTCGCCCATGCGAAGTTCCCAGTTGCCTGCGTTGGCTCCAAAATGATCACAGGTTGGTTCTCTTGTGCCGGCGTGTGGCTGAGCGTTGACTGCGCAATGCCTGCAGAACAATATGGCGTCGAGCGGCTTGATGTTGTAGAACAGTTATCCATAACTGTAGCTCGTTCTTCAACTGTGGTCCCAAATTTCCACTCAATGAAGTAGGCAATGCCTCACTCAAAGATGGCGATCTGCTCAAAATGGCAGTTCCACTCAAAATTGCAGTTTCACTCAAACTAACACTTGAATTTGGGACTCCACTCATAATTGCAGTTTCACTCAAACATCCACTCGACGATGGCTCTCCACTCAAAAATGGCGGCAGGTTAGCTGTACGACCCACTCCAGCATCACTCAATTTAACGGGATCAGTAACTGTACTCACATGTGCTAGCGCAGCGACTCTCTTTATCAAATCCATGACTTGAGCACTTGAGAGTTGCGTGCTTGGGCTTGGCGCTCCTGTCAATATGCTGGCTCGTGCACTCACTCCTGCGGCCACAGTGCCGGCAGGTTGTACCCTTGTGCCCACATCCTCGGTGCTGGGGCTTTGTGGCGCGCTCACAGCGGGAACTTGCATTTGTGATACAGTGCTCACCATTCTACTTGTCCGCTTCGGCTGCACCTCACTCGCCGTGGTAGTTATCTCCTGGCCATCATTCAGGCGTGGGCTTTTCCTGGGTGACCGTTGTGTCATCCTGTTCAGCTCGGAGATGACTTCTACTATATTTACTAATGGTAACTCTATAACTGGGGTGGAGGCCCTGCCTGTGCTGTGTCTATCTACACGCACTGTAACTCAAAAGTTACACCACGTCTTGTCTCCAGTGCAAGTCGCCCTTGCAGTTTCTTACAATAAGAACTGCGAATAAAAGATCATGTCGCGTGCCAAACGAAGGTGGAGTTGCAATTTGAACACTGCAAGGTTTACGCCTGGCCCCTGGCCATGTTACTCCGATGTTAATAGAGACAGCGTAATGCAAAACGTGCTAGTGCAAGTGTTTTATTCTGAACGGATTATATAGGTTAGAACTTAAATATATATTCCCTCAGAATCTTACCGCAGTCTTCCCTCCTACGGCCTTCTAACTCACGACAATAATGAGCTTAACATTTAAGTGATGGCGGCAACAAGCCAAATACAATGTGCCCGTACATTCACAGGGCAAAAATACATACTTTCAGAATATACTTAATACTAAACAATCGACTATATCATATATCTGCCTTAGAAACGATCGGTCGAAAAGTAGATTTTTGTATGAAAAACATTTTGATTTCAAGAAATCTTGACCAAACTCGGCGCTTATTCGTTTTACTATACTCCTCAAGTATAGGACAAGATCCTATTAAGATCGGACCACTATATCATATAGCTGCCATAGGAACGACCGGTCGAAAATTAAGTTGTTGTATGGACAAATTTTTTGTTT